>NW_028270154.1:64473992-64476492 GCF_037043375.1 Chiloscyllium plagiosum | reverse complement strand
GGACACACACACACACACACACACAGGGACACACACACACACACAGGGACACGGACACACACACACACACAGGGACACACGGACACACGGACACAGGGACACACACACACACAGGGACACACACACACAGGGACACACAGGGACACACACACACAGGGACACACACACACACGGACACACGGACACACAGGGACACAGGGACACACACACACACACAGGGACACACACATGCAGGGGATACACACACGGGATACACACACAGGATACACACACACAGGGGACACACACACACAGGGGACACACACACACAGGGGACACACACACACACAGGGGACACACACACACACAGGGGACACACACACACAGGGGATACACACACACACACAGGGGATACACACACACACACAGGGGATACACACACACACACACAGGGGATACACACACACACACACAGGGGATACATACACACACACAGGGGATACACACACACACACAGGGGATACACACACACACACAGGGGATACACACACACACACAGGGGATACACACACACACACAGGGGATACACACACACACACAGGGGATACACACACACACACAGGGGATACACACACACACAGGGGATACACACACACACAGGGGATACACACACACACACAGGGGATACACACACACACACAGGGGATACACACACACACACAGGGGATACACACACACACACAGGGGATACACACACACACACAGGGGATACACACACACACACACAGGGGATACACACACACACACACAGGGGATACACACACACACACAGGGGATACACACACACACAGGGGATACACACACACACACAGGGGATACACACACACACAGGGGATACACACACACACACACGGGATACACACACACACACACACGGGATACACACACACACACACACGGGATACACACACACACACACGGGATACACACACACACACACGGGATACACACACACACAGGGGATACACACACACACACAGGGGATACACACACACACAGGGGATACACACACACACACAGGGGATACACACACACACACAGGGGATACACACACACACACAGGGGATACACACACACACACAGGGGATACACACACACACACAGGGGATACACACACACACACACGGGATACACACACACACACACGGGATACACACACACACGCGGGATACACACACACGGATACACACACACACACACACACACAGGGGATACACACACACACACACACACACAGGATACACACACACACAGGGGATACACACACACACAGGGACACACACACACACAGGGACACACACACACAGGGACACACACACACACAGGGACACACACACACACACACAGGGACACACACACACAAACAGGGACACACACGGACACGGACACACGGACACGGACACACACACGGACGCGCGCACGCACACACACACACGGACACACGGATACACACACGGACACACACAGGGACACACACACACACAGGGACACACACACACACAGGGACACACACACACACAGGGACACACACACACACACAGGGACACACACACACACACAGGGACACACACACACACAGGGACACACACACACACAGGGGCACACACACACACAGGGACACACACACACACACACACACAGGGACACACACAAACACACAGGGACACACACAAACACACAGGGACACACACACACACACAGGGACACACACACACACACAGGGACACACACACACACAGGGACACACACAGGGACACACACACACACACACAGGGACACACACACACACAGGGACACACACACAGGGACACACACACACAGGGACACGGACACACACACACACACGGACACACACACACACACGGACACACACACAGGGACACACACACACACACACAGGGACACACACACACACACACAGGGACACACACACAGGGACACACAGGCACACAGGGACACAGGCACACAGGGACACACAGGCACACAGGGACACACACACACACAGGGACACACACACACACGCAGGGGATACACACACACGGGATACACACACGCAGGGGATACACACACACGGGATACACACACACGGGATACACACACACGGGATACACACACATACACACACAGGGGATACACACACACACACACACACGGGATACACACACACACACACACACACACAGGGGATACACACACACACACAGGGGATACACACACACACACAGGGGATACACACACACACACACACAGGGGATACACACACACACACACACAGGGGATACACACACACACACAGGGGATACACACACACACACACACAGGGGATACACACACACACACACAGGGGATACACACACACACACACACAGGGGATACACACACACAGGGGATACACACACACAGGGGATACACACACACACACACACACACAGGGGATACACACACACACACACAGGGGATA
>NW_028270154.1:64463992-64466492 GCF_037043375.1 Chiloscyllium plagiosum | reverse complement strand
TACACACACACACACACAGGGGATACACACACACACACACACAGGGGATACACACACACACACAGGGGATACACACACACACACACAGGGGATACACACACACACACACAGGGGATACACACACACACAGGGGATACACACACACACACACAGGGGATACACACACACACACACAGGGGATACACACACGGGATACACACACACAGGGGATACACACACACACAGGGGATACACACACACACACACAGGGGATACACACACACACACAGGCGATACACACACAGGGGATACACACACACACACACGGGATACACACACACACACACACAGGGGATACACACACACACGGGATACACACACACACACACACAGGGGATACACACACACACACACAGGGGATACACACACACACACACACACACAGGGGATACACACACACACACACAGGGGATACACACACACACACAGGGGATACACACACACACACACAGGGGATACACACACACACACAGGGGATACACACACACAGGGGATACACACACACACACACAGGGGATACACACACACACACACACACAGGGGATACACACACACACACACACAGGGGATACACACACACACAGGGGATACACACACACACACACACACAGGGGATACACACACACACACAGGGGATACACACACACACACACAGGGGATACACACACACACAGGGGATACACACACACACACACAGGGGATACACACACACACACACAGGGGATACACACACGGGATACACACACACAGGGGATACACACACACACAGGGGATACACACACACACAGGGGATACACACACAGGGGATACACACACACACACACAGGGGATACACACACACACACGGGATACACACACACACACACGGGATACACACACACACACACACAGGGGATACACACACACACACACAGGGGATACACACACACACACACACAGGGGATACACACACACACACACAGGGGATACACACACACACACAGGGGATACACACACACACACAGGGGATACACACACACACACAGGGGATACACACACACACGGGATACACACACACACACACACACAGGGGATACACACACACACACACACACACAGGGACACACACACACACACACACAGGGGATACACACACACACACACACAGGGGATACACACACACACACACACAGGGGATACACACACACACACACAGGGGATACACACACACACACAGGGGATACACACACACACACAGGGGATACACACACACACGGGATACACACACACACACACACACAGGGGATACACACACACACACACACACAGGGGATACACACACACACACACACACAGGGGATACACACACACACACACACAGGGGATACACACACACACACACACAGGGGATACACACACACACACACACAGGGGATACACACACACACACACAGGGGATACACACAGGGGATACACACACACACACAGGGGATACACACACACAGGGGATACACACACACACACACAGGGGATACACACACACACACAGGGGATACACACACACACACACAGGGGATACACACACACACACACAGGGGATACACACACACACACACACAGGGGATACACACACACACACACACAGGGGATACACACACACACACAGGGGATACACACACACACACAGGGGATACACACACACACACACACAGGGGATACACACACACACAGGGGATACACACACACACACAGGGGATACACACACACACACAGGGGATACACACACACACACAGGGGATACACACACACACACACACACACAGGGGATACACACACACACACACACAGGGGATACACACACATACACACACACAGGGGATACACACACACACACACACACAGGGGATATACACACACACACACACAGGGGATACACACACACACAGGGGATACACACACACACAGGGGATACACACACACACACAGGGGATACACACACACACACAGGGGATACACACATACACACAGGGGATACACACACACACACACAGGGGATACACACACACACACACACAGGGGATACACACACACACACACACAGGGGATACACACACACACACACACAGGGGATACACACACACACACACACAGGGGATACACACACACACACAGGGGATACACACACACACACAGGGGATACACACACACACACAGGGGATACACACACACACACACACAGGGGATACACACACACACAGGGGATACACACACACACAGGGGATACACACACACACACAGGGGATACACACACACACACAGGGGATACACACACACACACACACACAGGGGATACACACACACACACACAGGGGATACACACACATACACACACACAGGGGATACACACACACACACACACACAGGGGATACACACACACACACACACAGGGGATACACACACACACACACAGGGGATACACAC
>NW_028270154.1:64443992-64453992 GCF_037043375.1 Chiloscyllium plagiosum | reverse complement strand
GGATACATACACACACACAGGGGATACATACACACACACACACAGGGGATACACACACACACACAGGGGATACACACAGGGGATACACACACACAGGGGATACACACAGGGGATACACACACACACACACAGGGGATACACACACACACACACAGGGGATACACACACACACACACACAGGGGATACACACACACACACACACAGGGGATACACACACACACACACACACAGGGGATACACACACACACACACACGGGATACACACACACACACAGGGGATACACACACATACACACACACAGGGGATACACACACACACACACAGGGGATACACACACACACACACAGGGGATACACACACACACACACACAGGGGATATACACACACACACACAGGGGATACACACACAGGGGATACACAGGGGATACACACACACACAGGGGATACACACACACACACAGGGGATACACACACACACACACACATAGGGGATACACACACACACACACACATAGGGGATACACACACACACACACACAGGGGATACACACACACACACACACAGGGGATACACACACACACACACACAGGGGATACACACACATACAGACACAGGGGATACACACACACACACAGGGGATACACACACACACACAGGGAATACACACACATACACACACACAGGGGATACACACACACACACACAGGGGATACACACACAGGGGATACACACACACGGGATACACACACACACACAGGGGATACACACACACACACAGGGGATACACACACACACACAGGGGATACACACACACACAGGGGATACACACACACACACACACACAGGGGATACACACACACACACACACACACACAGGGGATACACATACATACACACACACACACACAGGGGATACACACACACAGGGGATACACACACACACACACAGGGGATACACACACACACACACACAGGGGATACACACACACACACACACAGGGGATACACACACACACACACACACAGGGGATACACACACACACACACACACAGGGGATACACACACACACACACACACAGGGGATACACACACACACACACACAGGGGATACACACACACACACACACACAGGGGATACACACACACACACACACACAGGGGATACACACACACACACACACACACACACACACAGGGGATACACACACACACACACAGGGGATACACACACACACACACAGGGGATACACACACACACAGGGGATACACACACACACAGGGGATACACACACACACAGGGGATACACACACACAGGGGATACACACACACAGGGGATACACACACACGGGATACACACACACACACACACGGGATACACACACACACACACAGGGGATACACACACACACACACACACACACACACACAGGGGATACACACACACACACAGGGGATACACACACACACACACACAGGGGATACACACACACACACACACAGGGGATACACACACACACACACACGGGATACACACACACACACACACACAGGGGATACACACACACACACACAGGGGATACACACACACAGGGGATACACACACACACACACGGGATACACACACACACACACAGGGGATACACACACACACACACACACACACACAGGGGATACACACACACACACACACAGGGGATACACACACAGGGGATACACACACACACACACACAGGGGATACACACACACACACAGGGGATACACACACACACACAGGGGATACACACACACACAGGGGATACACACACACAGGGGATACACACACACATACACACACACAGGGGATACACACACACACACACACAGGGGATACACACACACACACACACAGGGGATACACACACACACACACACAGGGGATACACACACACACACAGGGGATACACACACACACACACACGGGATACACACACACACGCACAGGGGATACACACACACACACACACACACAGGGGATACACACAGACACACAGGGGATACACACACACACACACACACACACACACAGGGGATACACACACACACACACAGGGGATACACACACACACACACAGGGGATACACACACACAGGGGATACACACACACAGGGGATACACACACACACACACACACACAGGGGATACACACACACACACAGGGGATACACACACACACACACAGGGGATACACACACACACACACACACACACACACACACACACAGGGGATACACACACACACACACACACACAGGGGATACACACACACACACACACAGGGGATACACACACACACACACACCGGGGATACACACACACACACACACAGGGGATACACACACACACACACAGGGGATACACACACACACGGGATACACACACACAGGGGATACACACACACACAGGGGATACACACACAGGGGATACACACACACACACACAGGGGATACACACACACACACACAGGGGATACACACACACACACAGGGGATACACACACACACACACAGGGGATACACACACACACACACAGGGGATACACACACACACAGGCGATACACACACACACACACAGGGGATACACACACACACACACACAGGGGATACACACACACACACACACACACACACAGGGGATACACACACACACACAGGGGATACACACACACACAGGGGATACACACACACACACACAGGTGATACACACACACAGGGGATACACACACACACACACAGGGGATACACACACACACACACACACAGGGGATACACACACACACACACAGGGGATACACACACACACACAGGGGATACACACACACACACACAGGGGATACACACACACACACACACACAGGGGATACACACACACACACACACACACAGGGGATACACACACACACACACACAGGGGATACACACACACACACACACAGGGAATACACACACACACACACACACACACAGGGGATACACACACACACACACACACAGGGGATACACACACACACACACACACACAGGGGATACACACACACACACACACAGGGGATACACACACACACACACACACAGGGGATACACTCACACACACACACACAGGGGATACACTCACACACACACAGGGGATACACACACACACACACAGGGGATACACACACACAGGGGATACACACACACAGGGGATACACACACACAGGGGATACACACACACACAGGGGATACACACACACAGGGGATACACACACACAGGGGATACACACACACACACACACAGGCGATACACACACACACACACACACAGGGGATACACACACACACACACACACACACAGGGGATACACACACACACAGGGGATACACACACACACACAGGGGATACACACACACACACAGGGGATACACACACACACACACAGGGGATACACACACACACACACACAGGGGATACACACACACACACACACACAGGGGATACACACACACACACACACACACACACACACAGGGGATACACACAGGGGATACACACACACACACACAGGGGATACACACAGGGGATACACACACACACACAGGGGATACACACACAGGGGATACACACACACAGGGGATACACACACACACACAGGGGATACACACACACACACACACAGGGGATACACACACACACACACACACACAGGGGATACACACACACACACAGGGGATACACACACACACACACACACAGGGGATACACACACACACACACAGGGGATACACACACACACACACACACACACAGGGGATACACACACACACACACACACAGGGGATACACACACACACACACAGGGGATACACACACACACACACAGGGGATACACACACACACACACAGGGGATACACACACACACACACACACAGGGGATACACACACACACACACACACAGGGGATACACACACACACACACAGGGGATACACACACACACACACAGGGGATACACACACACACACACAGGGGATACACACACACACACACACACACAGGGGATACACACACACACACACAGGGGATACACACACACACACACAGGGGATACACACACACACACACAGGGGATACACACACACACACACAGGGGATACACACACACACACACACACGGGATACACACACACACACACACACAGGGGATACACACACACACACACACACAGGGGATACACACACACACACACACACACACACACAGGGGATACACACACACACACAGGGGATACACACACACACACACAGGGGATACACACACACACACACACACACAGGGGATACACACACACACACACACACACACAGGGGATACACACACACACACACACAGGGGATACACACACACACACACACAGGGGATACACACACACACACACACAGGGGATACACACACACACAGGGGATACACACACACACACACACACACACACAGGGGATACACACACACACACACACACACAGGGGATACACACACATACACACACACACAGGGGATACACACACATACACACACACACAGGGGATACACACACACACACAGGGGATACACACACACACACAGGGGATACACACACACAGGGGATACACACACACACAGGGGATACACACACACACAGGGGATACACACACACACACAGGGGATACACACACACACACAGGGGATACACACACACACACAGGGGATACACACACACACACAGGGGATACACACACACACACAGGGGATACACACACACACACACACACACACACAGGGGATACACATACATACACACACACACAGGGGATACACATACATACACACACACACACAGGGGATACACACACACACACACAGGGGATACACACACACACACACACAGGGGATACACACACACACACACACACACACAGGGGATACACACACATACACACACACACAGGGGATACACACACACACACACAGGGGATACACACACACACACACAGGGGATACACACACACAGGGGATACACACACACACAGGGGATACACACACACACAGGGGATACACACACACACAGGGGATACACACACACACACAGGGGATACACACACACACACAGGGGATACACACACACACACAGGGGATACACACACACACACAGGGGATACACACACACACACAGGGGATACACACACACACAGGGGATACACACACACACAGGGGATACACACACACACACAGGGGATACACACACACACACAGGGGATACACACACACACACACACACACACACAGGGGATACACATACATACACACACACACAGGGGATACACATACATACACACACACACACAGGGGATACACACACACACACACAGGGGATACACACACACACACACACACACAGGGGATACACACACACACACACACACACAGGGGATACACACACACACACACAGGGGATACACACACACACACACACACACAGGGGATACACACACACACACACAGGGGATACACACACACACACACAGGGGATACACACACACACACACAGGGGATACACACACACACACACAGGGGATACACACACACACACACAGGGGATACACACACACACACACACACGGGATACACACACACACACACACACAGGGGATACACACACACACACACACACAGGGGATACACACACACACACACACACACACACACAGGGGATACACACACACACACAGGGGATACACACACACACACACAGGGGATACACACACACACACACACACACAGGGGATACACACACACACACACACACACACAGGGGATACACACACACACACACACAGGGGATACACACACACACACACACAGGGGATACACACACACACACACACAGGGGATACACACACACACAGGGGATACACACACACACACACACACACACACAGGGGATACACACACACACACACACACACAGGGGATACACACACATACACACACACACAGGGGATACACACACATACACACACACACAGGGGATACACACACACACACAGGGGATACACACACACACACAGGGGATACACACACACAGGGGATACACACACACACAGGGGATACACACACACACACAGGGGATACACACACACACACAGGGGATACACACACACACACAGGGATACACACACACACACAGGGGATACACACACACACACAGGGGATACACACACACACACACACACACACACAGGGGATACACATACATACACACACACACAGGGGATACACATACATACACACACACACACAGGGGATACACACACACACACACAGGGGATACACACACACACACACACAGGGGATACACACACATACACACACACACAGGGGATACACACACACACACAGGGGATACACACACACACACACAGGGGATACACACACACAGGGGATACACACACACACAGGGGATACACACACACACAGGGGATACACACACACACAGGGGATACACACACACACAGGGGATACACACACACACAGGGGATACACACACACACACAGGGGATACACACACACACACAGGGGATACACACACACACACAGGGGATACACACACACACACAGGGGATACACACACACACACAGGGGATACACACACACACAGGGGATACACACACACACACAGGGGATACACACACACACACAGGGGATACACACACACACACACACACACACACAGGGGATACACATACATACACACACACACAGGGGATACACATACATACACACACACACACAGGGGATACACACACACACACAGGGGATACACACACACACACACACACACAGGGGATACACACACACACACACACACACACAGGGGATACACACACACCGGGGATACACACACACACCGGGGATACACACACACACCGGGGATACACACACACACAGGGGATACACACACACACAGGGGATACACACACACACAGGGGATACACACACACACACAGGGGATACACACACACACAGGGGATACACACACACACACAGGGGATACACACACACACACACGGGATACACACACACACACACAGGGGATACACACACACACAGGGGATACACACACACACACACAGGGGATACACACACACACAGGGGATACACACACACACACACACACAGGGGATACACACACACACACACAGGGGATACACACACACAGGGGATACACACACACACACACAGGGGATACACACACACACACACAGGGGATACACACACACACACACAGGGGATACACACACACACACAGGGGATACACACACACAGGGGATAGACACACACAGGGGATAGATACACACACAGGGGATACACACACACACACAGGGGATACACACACACACAGGGGATACACACACACACAGGGGATACACACACACACACACACACACACAGGGGATACACACATACACACACACACACACAGGGGATACACACATACACACACACACAGGGGATACACACATACACACACACACAGGGGATACACACATACACACACACACACACAGGGGATACACACATACACACACACACACAGGGGATACACACACACACACACAGGGGATACACACACACACACACGGGATACACACACACACACACAGGGGATACACACACACACAGGGGATACACACACACACACACAGGGGATACACACACACACAGGGGATACACACACACACACACACACAGGGGATACACACACACACACACAGGGGATACACACACACAGGGGATACACACACACACACACAGGGGATACACACACACACACACAGGGGATACACACACACACACAGGGGATACACACACACACACACACACAGGGGATACACACACACACACAGGGGATACACACACACAGGGGATAGACACACACAGGGGATAGATACACACACAGGGGATACACACACACACACAGGGGATACACACACACACAGGGGATACACACACACACACAGGGGATACACACACACACAGGGGATACACACACACACAGGGGATACACACACACACACACACACACACAGGGGATACACACATACACACACACACACACAGGGGATACACACGTACACACACACACAGGGGATACACACATACACACACACACACACAGGGGATACACACATACACACACACACACACAGGGGATACACACATACACACACACACAGGGGATACACACACACACACACAGGGGATACACACACACACACACAGGGGATACACACACACACACACAGGGGATACACACACACACACACAGGGGATACACACACACACACAGGGGATACACACACACACACACAGGGGATACACACACACACACAGGGGATACACACACACACACAGGGGATACACACACACACACAGGGGATACACACACACACACACAGGGGATACACACACACACACAGGGGATACACACACACACACACACAGGGGATACACACACACAGGGGATACACACACACACAGGGGATACACACACACACACAGGGGATACACACACACACACAGGGGATACACACACACACACACAGGGGATACACACACACACACACACACACACAGGGGATACACACACACACACACAGGGGATACACACACACGGGATACACACACACACACAGGGGATACACACACACACGCAGACACACACACAGGGACACAAACACACGGACACACACACACGGACGCACACACACACACAAACAGGGACGCACACACACGGACACACACACGGACACAGGGACACACACACACACACAGGGACACACACACACACACAGGGACACACACAGGGACACACACAGGGACACACACACACACAGGGACACAGGGACACGCACACACACAGGGACACACACAGGGACACACACACACACACACAGGGACACACACACACACACAGGGACACACACACACACACACAGGGACACACACACACACACACACAGGGACACACACACACACACACACAGGGACACACACACACACACACAGGGACACACACAGGGACACACACAGGGACACACACACACACACAGGGACACACACACACAGGGACACACACACACACACACAGGGACACACACACACACACACAGGGACACACACACACAGGGACACACACACACACAGGGACACAGGGACACACACACACACAGGGACACACAGGGACACACACACACACAGGGACACACACACACACACTGGGACACACACACACACACTGGGACACACACACACACAGGGACACACACACACACACAGGGACACACACACACACAGGGACACACACACACACAGGGGATACACACACAGGGACACACAGGGACACACACACACACAGGGACACACAGGGACACACACACACACAGGGACACACACACACACACACAGGGACACACACACACACACTGGGACACACACACACTGGGACACACACACACAGGGGATACACACACACACACAGGGGATACACACACACACACACACACAGGGGATACACACACACACACACACACAGGGGATACACACACACACACAGGGGTAACACACACACACAGGGGATACACACACACACACACACAGGGGATACACACACACACAGGGGATACACACACACACACACACAGGGGATACACACACACACACACACAGGGGACACACACGCAGGGGATACATACACACACACACACGGGATACACACACACACACAGGGGATACACACACACACACAGGGGATACACACACACAGGGGATACACACACAGGGGATACACACACACACACGGGATACACACACACACACACACACACACACACACACACACAGGGGACACACACACACAGGGGATACACACACACAGGGGATAC
>NW_028270154.1:64433992-64438992 GCF_037043375.1 Chiloscyllium plagiosum | reverse complement strand
ATACACACACACACACACACACAGGGGATACACACACACACACACACACAGGGGATACACACACACACACACACACAGGGGATACACACACACACACACACACAGGGGATACACACACACACACACAGGGGATACACACACACACACACAGGGGATACACACACACACACAGGGGATACACACACACACACAGGGGATACACACACACACAGGGGATACACACACACACACACACACAGGGGATACACACACACACACACGCAGGGGATACACACACACACAGGGGACACACACGCAGGGGATACACACACACACAGGGGACACACACGCAGGGGATACATACACACACACACTGGATACACACACACACACACACGGGATACACACACACACACACACAGGGGATACACACACACACACACACAGGGGATACACACACACACACACACGGGATACACACACACACACACACACGGGATACACACACACACACACACACGGGATACACACACACACACACACAGGGGATACACACACACACACACAGGGGATACACACACACACACACAGGGGATACACACACACACACACACACACACAGGGGATACACACACACACAGGGGATACACACACACACAGGGGATACACACACACGCAGGGGATACACACACACACAGGGGACACACACGCAGGGGATACATACACACACACACTGGATACACACACACACACACACTGGATACACACACACACACACACGGGATACACACACACACACACACAGGGGATACACACACACACACACAGGGGATACACACACACACACACACACACACAGGGGATACACACACACACAGGGGATACACACACACACAGGGGATACACACACACACAGGGGATACACACACACACACACACACAGGGGATACACACACACACACACAGGGGATACACACACACACACACACACACACAGGGGATACACACACACACACACACACAGGGGATACACACACACACACACAGGGGATACACACACACACAGGGGATACACACACACACACAGGGGATACACACACACACACACACACAGGGGATACACACACACACACACACAGGGGATACACACACACACACACACACACACAGGGGATACACACACACACACACGGGATACACACACACACACACACACAGGGGATACACACACACACAGGGGATACACACACACACACACACAGGGGATACACACACACACACACACACAGGGGATACACACACACACACACACACAGGGGATACACACACACACAGGGGATACACACACACACAGGGGATACACACACACACACACAGGGGATACACACACACACACAGGGGATACACACACACACACACACAGGGGATACACACACACAGGGGATACACACACACACACACACAGGGGATACACACACACACACACACAGGGGATACACACACACACACACACAGGGGATACACACACACACAGGGGATACACACACACACACACGCAGGGGATACACACACACACAGGGGACACACACGCAGGGGATACATACACACACACACACGGGATACACACACACACACACACAGGGGATACACACACACACACACACAGGGGATACACACACACACACACAGGGGATACACACACACACACACAGGGGATACACACACACACACAGGGGATACACACACACACACAGGGGATACACACACACACACACACACACACAGGGGATACACACACACACACACAGGGGATACACACACACACACACACACAGGGGATACACACACACACACACACACAGGGGATACACACACACACACACACACAGGGGATACACACACACACACACACAGGGGATACACACACACACACACACACAGGGGATATACACACACACACACACACACAGGGGATACACACACACACACACACACAGGGGATACACACACACACACACAGGGGATACACACACACACACACACAGGGGATACACACACACACACACACACACACACACAGGGGATACACACACACACACAGGGGATACACACACACACACACAGGGGATACACACACACACACACACAGGGGATACACACACACACACACAGGGGATACACACACACACACACACACAGGGGATACACACACACACACACACACAGGGGATACACACACACACACACACAGGGGATACACACACACACACACAGGGGATACACACACACACACACACAGGGGATACACACACACACACAGGGGATACACACACACACACACACACAGGGGATACACACACACACACACACAGGGGATACACACACACACACACACAGGGGATACACACACACACACACACAGGGGATACACACACACACACACACACAGGGGATACACACACACACACACACAGGGGATACACACACACACACACACACACACACACAGGGGATACACACACACACACAGGGGATACACACACACACACACAGGGGATACACACACACACACACACAGGGGATACACACACACACACACACAGGGGATACACACACACACACACACAGGGGATACACACACACACACACACACAGGGGATACACACACACACACACACACACAGGGGATACACACACACACACACACAGGGGATACACACACACACACACAGGGGATACACACACACACACACACAGGGGATACACACACACACACAGGGGATACACACACACACACACACACAGGGGATACACACACACACACACACAGGGGATACACACACACACACACACAGGGGATACACACACACACACACACACAGGGGATACACACACACACACACACAGGGGATACACACACACACACACACACAGGGGATACACACACACACACACACACAGGGGATACACACACACACAGGGGATACACACACACACAGGGGATACACACACACACACACACACAGGGGATACACACACACACACACACAGGGGATACACACACACACACACAGGGGATACACACACACACACAGGGGATACACACACACACACAGGGGATACACACACACAGGGGATACACACACACACACAGGGGATACACACACACAGGGGATACACACACACACACACAGGGGATACACACACACACACACACAGGGGATACACACACACACACACACAGGGGATACACACACACACACACAGGGGATACACACACACACACACAGGGGATACACACACACACACACAGGGGATACACACACACAGGGGATACACACACACAGGGGATACACACACACACACACACAGGGGATACACACACACACACACACAGGGGATACACACATACACACACACACAGGGGATACACACACACACACACACACAGGGGATACACACACAGGGGATACACACACACACAGGGGATACACACACACACACACAGGGGATACACACACACACACACACACACAGGGGATACACACACACACACACGGGATACACACACACACACACACACACACAGGGGATACACACACACACACACACACACACACAGGGGATACACACACACACACACACAGGGGATACACACACACACACACAGGGGATACACACACACACACACACACAGGGGATACACACACACACAGGGGATACACACACACACACACACAGGGGATACACACACACACACAGGGGATACACACACACACACACACACACACAGGGGATACACACACACACACACAGGGGATACACACACACACACACACACAGGGGATACACACACACACACACACACACAGGGGATACACACACACACACACACACAGGGGATACACACACACACACACACACACAGGGGATACACACACACACTGGGACACACACACACACACACACACACAGGGACATACACACACACTGGGACACACACACACACTGGGACACACACTGGGACACACACACACACACACTGGGACACACACACACACACACAGGGACACACACACACACAGAGGGACACACACACACACAGGGACACACACACACACAGGGACACACACACACACAGGGACACACACACACAGGGACACACACACACACACTGGGACACACACACACACAGGGACACACACACACACACTGGGACACACACACACACACTGGGACACACACACACACTGGGATACACACACACACACAGGGGATACACACACACACACACACAGGGGATACACACACACACACAGGGGATACACACACACACACACACGCAGGGGATACACACACACAGGGGACACACACGCAGGGGATACACACACACACGCAGGGGATACACACACACAGGGGACACACACGCAGGGGATACACACACACACAGGGGACACACACGCAGGGGATACATACACACACACACGCAGGGGATACATACACACACACACACACGGGATACACACACACACACAGGGGATACACACACACACACACACAGGGGATACACACACACACAGGGACACACACACACACACTGGGACACACACACACACACTGGGATACACACACACACACAGGGGATACACACACACACACAGGGGATACACACACACACACAGGGGATACACACACACACACACACAGGGGATACACACACACACACACACAGGGGATACACACACACACACACACAGGGGATACACACACACACACACACAGGGGATACACACACAGGGGATACACACACACACACACACACAGGGGATACACACACACACACACACGCAGGGGATACACACACACAGGGGACACACACGCAGGGGATACACACACACACACACACACGGGATACACACACACACACAGGGGATACACACACACACACACAGGGGATACACACACACACACACAGGGGATACACACACACACACACAGGGGATACACACACACACACACAG
>NW_028270154.1:64418992-64428992 GCF_037043375.1 Chiloscyllium plagiosum | reverse complement strand
ACACACACACACACACACACAGGGGATACACACACACACAGGGGATACACACACACACAGGGGATACACACACACACACACACACAGGGGATACACACACACACACACACAGGGGATACACACACACACACACACAGGGGATACACACACACACACACACAGGGGATACACACACACACACACAGGGGATACACACACACACACACAGGGGATACACACACACACAGGGGATACACACACACACAGGGGATACACACACACACAGGGGATACACACACACACACAGGGGATACACACACACACACACACAGGGGATACACACACACACACACAGGGGATACACACACACACAGGGGATACACACACACACAGGGGATACACACACACAGGGGACACACACACAGGGGATACACACACACACAGGGGACACACACGCAGGGGATACACACGCACACACACACACAGGGGATACACACACACGCAGGGGATACATACACACACACACAGGGGATACACACACACACACACACACAGGGGATACACACACACACACACACACAGGGGATACACACACACACACACACACACACAGGGGATACACACACACACACACACACAGGGGATACACACACACACACACAGGGGATACACACACACACACACGGGATACACACACACACAAACGCACACAGGGGATACACACAAACGCACACAGGGGATACACACACACACACAGGGGATACACACACGCAGGGGATACATACACACACACACACAGGGGATACACACACACACACAGGGGATACACACACACACACAGGGGATACACACACACACACAGGGGATACACACACACACACAGGGGATACACACACACACACACAGGGGATACACACACACACACACAGGGGATACACACACACACACACAGGGGATACACACACACACACACAGGGGATACACACACACACACACAGGGGATACACACACACACACACAGGGGATACACACACACACACACAGGGGATACACACACAGGGGATACACACACACACAGGGGATACACACACACACACACACACAGGGGATACACACACACACGGGATACACACACACACACACACACACAGGGGATACACACACACACAGGGGATACACACACACAGGGGATACACACACACACACACAGGGGATACACACACACACTGGGACACACACACACACACACTGGGACACACACACACACACACTGGGACACACACTCACACACACACTGGGACACACACACACACACACACACACAGGGACACACACACACACACACACACACACACACACAGGGACACACACACACACACACAGGGACACGGACACACACACTGGGACACACACTGGGACACACACACACACACTGGGACACACACACACACACACACACTGGGACACACACACACACTGGGACACACACACACACACACTGGGACACACACACACACACACACACTGGGACACACACACACACTGGGGACACACACACACACACACACACACTGGGGACACACACACACACACACACTGGGAACACACACACACACACACACTGGGACACACACACACACACACTGGGACACACACACACACACTGGGACACACACACTGGGACACACACACACACACTGGGACACACACACACACTGGGACACACACACACACTGGGACACACACACACACACACTGGGACACACACACACACACACTGGGGACACACACACACACTGGGACACACACACACACACACACTGGGGACACACACACACACTGGGACACACACACACACACTGGGGACACACACACACACACACACTGGGAACACACACACACACTGGGACACACACACACACACACACTGGGACACACACACACACACACACACACACACACACACAGGGACACACACACACACACACACAGGGACACACACACACACACACACTGGGGACACACACACACAGACTGGGGACACACACACACACACACACTGGGACACACACACACACACACACTGGGACACACACACACACACACACTGGGACACACACACACACACACTGGGACACACACACACACACACACAGGGACACACACACACACACACACTGGGACACACACACACACACACACACTGGGACACACACACACACACACACACTGGGACACACACACACACACACACTGGGGACACACACACACACACACACTGGGGACACACACACACACTGGGACACACACACACACACACTGGGGACACACACACACACACTGGGACACACACACACACACACACACTGGGGACACACACACACACACACACTGGGGACACACACACACACTGGGACACACACACACACACACACACACACACTGGGACACACACACACACACATACACTGGGACACACACACACTGGGACACACACACACACTGGGACACACACACTGGGACACACACACACTGGGACACACACACACACACACTGGGGACACACACACACACTGGGACACACACACACACACACTGGGGACACACACACACACACACTGGGGACACACACACACACACTGGGGACACACACACACACACTGGGGACACACACACACACACTGGGGACACACACACACACACACTGGGGACACACACACACACACTGGGACACACACACACACACACACACACTGGGGACACACACACACACACACACTGGGACACACACACACACACACACACTGGGACACACACACACACAGGGACACACACACACACTGGGACACACACACACTGGGACACACACACACTGGGACACACACACACACACACTGGGGACACACACACACACACACACACACACTGGGGACACACACACACACACACACACTGGGGACACACACACACTGGGACACACACACACACACACTGGGGACACACACACACACACACTGGGGACACACACACACACTGGGACACACACTGGGACACACACACACACTGGGACACACACACACTGGGACACACACACACACTGGGACACACACACACACACACAGGGGATACACACACACACAGGGGATACACACACACACACACGGGATACACACACACACACACACGGGATACACACACACACACACGGGATACACACACACACTGGGACACACACACACACACACAGGGGATACACACACAGGGGATACACACACACACACACAGGGGATACACACACACACACAGGGGATACACACACACACACAGGGGATACACACACACACAGGGGATACACACACACACACACAGGGGATACACACACACACGGGATACACACACACACGGGATACACACACACACACACGGGATACACACACACACACACACGGGATACACACACACACGGGATACACACACACACAGGGGATACACACACACACAGGGGATACACACACACACAGGGGATACACACACACACACAGGGGATACACACACACACACGCAGGGGATACACACACTCCGGGGATACACACACACACACACACAGGGGATACACACACACACACGCAGGGGATACACACACACACACACACACAGGGGATACACACACACACACAGGGGATACACACACACACATACACACACACACAGGGGATACACATACACACACACACAGGGGATACACACACACACACACACACACTGGGGGGGACACACACACACACTGGGGGGGACACACACACACACAGGGGGGGACACACACACACAGGGGGACACACACACACAGGAGGACACACACACACACACACACACACTGGGACACACACACACACACACACTGGGACACACACACACACACACACTGGGACACACACACGGACACACACACACACAGGGACACACACACACACAGGGACACGCACACACACAGGGACACGCACACACACAGGGACACGCACACACACAGGGACACGCACACACACACACACAGGGACACACACACACACACACAGGGACACACACACACAGGGACACACACACACACACACAGGGACACACACACACACACACACACACACACAGGGACACACACACACACAGGGACATACACAGGGACACACACTGGGACACACACACACACACACTGGGACACACACAGGGGATACACACACACACACACAGGGGATACACACACACACACACAGGGGATACACACACACACACACAGGGGATACACACACACAGGGGATACACACACACAGGGGATACACACACGGGATACACACACACACACGCAGGGGATACACACACACACAGGGGACACACACGCAGGGGATACACACACACACACAGGGGACACACACGCAGGGGATACATACACACACACACACAGGGGATACACACGCAGGGGATACATACACACACACACACAGGGGATACACACACACACACACACACAGGGGATACACACACACACACACACAGGGGATACACACACACACACACACAGGGGATACACACACACACACACACACAGGGGATACACACACACACACACACACAGGGGATACACACACACACACACACAGGGGATACACACACACACACACAGGGGATACACACACACACACACACAGGGGATACACACACACACACAGGGGATACACACACACACACACACACAGGGGATACACACACACACACACACACAGGGGATACACACACACACACACACACAGGGGATACACACACACACACACACACAGGGGATACACACACACAGGGGATACACACACACACACACACACAGGGGATACACACACACAGGGGATACACACACACACACACACACAGGGGATACACACACACACACACACAGGGGATACACACACACACACACACAGGGGATACACACACACACACACACAGGGGATACACACACACACACACAGGGGATACACACACACACAGGGGATACACACACACACAGGGGATACACACACACAGGGGATACACACACACACAGGGGATACACGCACACAGGGGATACACACACACACACGCACACAGGGGATACACACACACACACACGCACACAGGGGATACACACACACACACACACACAGGGGATACACACACACACACACAGGGGATACACACACACACACACACAGGGGATACACACACACACACAGGGGATACACACACACACACACACACAGGGGATACACACACACACACACACACAGGGGATACACACACACACACACACACAGGGGATACACACACACACACACACACAGGGGATACACACACACAGGGGATACACACACACACACACACACACAGGGGATACACACACACAGGGGATACACACACACACACACACACAGGGGATACACACACACACACACACAGGGGATACACACACACACACACACAGGGGATACACACACACACACACACAGGGGATACACACACACACACACAGGGGATACACACACACACAGGGGATACACACACACACAGGGGATACACACACACAGGGGATACACACACACACAGGGGATACACGCACACAGGGGATACACACACACACACGCACACAGGGGATACACACACACACACACGCACACAGGGGATACACACACACACACACACACAGGGGATACACACACACACACGGGATACACACACACACACACACACACACAGGGGATACACACACACACACACACACACACAGGGGATACACACACACACACACACACACAGGGGATACACACACACACACACACAGGGGATACACACACACACAGGGGATACACACACACACAGGGGATACACACACACACACACACAGGGGATACACACACACACACACACACACAGGGGATACACACACACACACACAGGGGATACACACACACACACACAGGGGATACACACACACACACACAGGGGATACACACACACACACAGGGGATACACACACACACACAGGGGATACACACACACACACAGGGGATACACACACACACTGGGACACACACACACACACACACACACACACTGGGACACACACACACTGGGACACACACTGGGACACACACTGGGGACACACACACACACACACTGGGGACACACACACACTGGGGACACACACACACACTGGGGACACACACACACACTGGGGACACACACACACACACACACTGGGGACACACACACACACACACACTGGGACACACACAGGGACACACACACACACACAGGGACACACACACACACAGGGACACACACACACACACTGGGACACACACACACACTGGGACACACACACACACAGGGACACACACACAGGGGATACACACACACACACACAGGGGATACACACACACACACACACACAGGGGATACACACACACACAGGGGATACACACACACACACACACAGGGGATACACACACACACACACACAGGGGATACACACACACACACACACAGGGGATACACACACACACACACACAGGGGATACACACACACACACACACAGGGGATACACACACACACACACAGGGGATACACACACACACACACAGGGGATACACACACACACACACAGGGGATACACACACACACACACAGGGGATACACACACACACACACGCAGGGGATACACACACACACAGGGGACACACACGCAGGGGATACACACACACACAGGGGACACACACGCAGGGGATACACACACACACACACACACAGGGGACACACACGCAGGGGATACACACACACACACACAGGACACACACACACAGGGGACACACACGCAGGGGATACATACACACACACACGGGATACACACACACACACAGGGGATACACACACACACACACACACAGGGGATACACACACACACACACACAGGGGATACACACACACACACACACAGGGGATACACACACACACAGGGGATACACACACACACACACACACAGGGGATACACACACACACACACACACACAGGGGATACACACACACACACACACACAGGGGATACACACACACACACACACACGGGGATACACACACACACACACAGGGGATACACACACACAGGGGATACACACACACACACACACAGGGGATACACACACACACACACACACAGGGGATACACACACACACACACAGGGGATACACACACACACACACACACAGGGGATACACACACACACAGGGGATACACACACACACAGGGGATACACACACACACACACACAGGGGATACACACACACACACACACAGGGGATACACACACACACACACACAGGGGATACACACACACACACACACACGGGATACACACACACACACAGGGGATACACACACACACAGGGGATACACACACACACACACACAGGGGATACACACACACACACACAGGGGATACACACACACACACACACAGGGGATACACACACACACACACACAGGGACACACACACACACACTGGGACACACACACACACACTGGGACACACACACACACACTGGGACACACACACACACACACAGGGGATACACACACACACAGGGGATACACACACACACAGGGGATACACACACACACACACACAGGGGATACACACACACACACACACAGGGGATACACACACACACACACACACACAGGGGATACACACACACACACACACACACAGGGGATACACACACACACACACACAGGGGATACACACACACACACAGGGGATACACACACACACACAGGGGATACACATACACACACACACACAGGGGATACACACACACACACAGGGAATACACACACACACACACACACACAGGGGATACACACACACACACACACAGGGGATACACACACACACACACACACAGGGGATACACACACACACACACACACAGGGGATACACACACACACACACACAGGGGATACACACACACACACACAGGGGATACACACACACACACACACAGGGGATACACACACACACACACAGGGGATACACACACACACACACAGGGGATACACACACACACACACACACAGGGGATACACACACACACACACACAGGGACACACACACACACACTGGGACACACACACACACACTGGGACACACACACACACACTGGGACACACACACACACACAGGGGATACACACACACACAGGGGATACACACACACACACACACAGGGGATACACACACACACACACACACAGGGGATACACACACACACACACACAGGGGATACACACACACACACAGGGGATACACACACACACACAGGGGATACACACACACACACAGGGGATACACACACACACACAGGGGATACACACACACACACACACAGGGGATACACACACACACACACACACAGGGGATACACACACACACACACACAGGGGATACACACACACACACACACAGGGGATACACACACACACACACAGGGGATACACACACACACACACACAGGGGATACACACACACACACACGGGATACACACACACACACAGGGGATACACACACACAGGGGATACACACACACACACACACAGGGGATACACACACACACACACACACACAGGGGATACACACACACACACACAGGGACACACACACACACAGGGACACACACACACACTGGGACACACACACACACTGGGACACACACACACACACACTGGGACACACACACACACACACAGGGGATACACACACACACAGGGGATACACACACACACACACAGGGGATACACACACACACACACACACAGGGGATACACACACACACACACACAGGGGATACACACACACACACAGGGGATACACACACACACACAGGGGATACACACACACACACAGGGGATACACATACACACACACACACAGGGGATACACATACACACACACACACAGGGGATACACACACACACACAGGGGATACACACACACACACAGGGGATACACATACACACACACACACAGGGGATACACACACACACACACACACAGGGGATACACACACACACACACACACAGGGGATACACACACACACACACACAGGGGATACACACACACACACACACACAGGGGATACACACACACACACACACACAGGGGATACACACACACACACACACACACACACACACACACACACAGGGGATACACATACACACACACACACTGGGACACACACACACACACTGGGGGACACACACACACACTGGGGGACACACACACACACACTGGGGGACACACACACACACACACTGGGGGACACACACACACACACACTGGGGGGGACACACACACACAGGGGACACACACACTGGGGGACACACACACTGGGACACACACACACACACACACTGGGGGGACACACACACACACACACTGGGGGGGGACACACACACACACACTGGGGGGACACACACACACACTGGGGGGGGACACACACACTGGGACACACACACACACACACTGGGACACACACACACACACACTGGGGGACACACACACACTGGGGGGGGAGACACACACACTGGGGGGGAGACACACACACTGGGGGGGAGACACACACACTGGGGGGTGGGGACACACACACACTGGGGGGTGGGGACACACACACACTGGGGGGTGGGGACACACACACACTGGGGGGTGGGGACACACACACACTGGGGGGTGGGGACACACACACACTGGGGGGTGGGGACACACACTGGGGGGTGACACACACACTGAACACACACACACACACACTGGGGGACACACACTGGGGACACACACTGGGGGACACACACACACACACATTGGGGGACACACACACACACTGGGATGGACACACACACACACACACGGGGGGACGGACACACAAACACTGGGGGGGTGGGA